>NW_026277914.1:0-5388 GCF_023373465.1 Oncorhynchus keta | reverse complement strand
GTAAACAAAGAGAGAAACCATATTTCAACCCTGCAGGCGCGACACAAGACGCAGAAATAAAAATATAATTCATGCCTTACCTTTGACGAGCTTCTTTTGTTGGCACTCCAATATGTCCCATAAACATCACAAATGGTCCTTTTGTTCAATTAATTCCATCGATATATATCCAAAATGTCCATTTATTTGGCGCGTTTGATCCAGAAAAACACCGGTTCCAACTTGCTCAACGTGACTACAACATATTTCAAAAGTTACCTGTAAACTTTGCCAAAACATTTCAAACTACTTTTGTAATACAACTTTAGGTATTTTTTAACGTACATAATCTATAAAATTGAAGACGGGGTGATCTGTGTTCAATACAGGAAGAAAACAAACTGAAGCTTGCTTTCTGGTCATGCGCTTCTATGTAACAGTACACTTCAAGTGACCCTCGTTCAACGTGGCCATACTTCTTCATTACACAAAGGAATAACCTCAACCAATTTCTAAAGACGTTGACATCCTGTGGAAGCGACAGGAACTGCAAGAAGGTCCCTTAGAAATCTGGATTCCCAATGAAAACCCATTGAAAAGAGAGTGACCCCCCCAAAAAAAATCTGAATGGTTTGTCCTTGGGGTTTTGCTTGCTAAATAAGTTATGTTATACTCACAGACATGATTCAAACAGTTTTAGAAACTTCAGAGTGTTTTCGATCCAAATTACTACTAATAATATGAATATCTTATCTTCTGGGGATGAGGAGCAGTCAGTAGCAGGCAGTTGAATTTGGGCATGCATTTCATCAAAAGACTCTTGTCTTAGTGTGCCAGAGCGCAGAATAACTGAGTAATGTTTGAACGCTCAGCACCTGTTGAATATGTCCGGTGTCAGACCCCTTGACTTTTTCTACATTTTGTTAGGTTACGTTATTCTATAATAGATGACATAAAAAAAAAAAATAATATCCTCAGCAATCTACACACAATACCCCATAATGACTAAGTAAAAGGTTTTTTAAAAATGTTTGCAAATGTATAAAAACATAACATTTATTTACATAAGTATTCAGACCCTTTTCAATGACTTGAAATGAAGCTCAGGTGCATCCTGTTTCCATTGATTATCCTTGAGCTGTTTCTACAACTTGATTGGAGTATACCTGTGGCAAATTAAATTGATTGACATGACTTAGAAAAGGGCCACACCTGTGTATACAGTTGAAGTTGGAAGTTTACAAACACCTCAGCCATATACATTTAAACTCAGTTTTCACAATTCCTGACATTTAATCATAGTAAAACCCTGTCTTGGGTCAGTTCAGATCAACACTTTATTTTAAGAATGTGAAATAGTAGAGAGAATAATTTATTTCAGCTTTCATTTCTTTCATCACATTTCCAGTGTGTCAGAAGTTTACATACACTCAATTAGTATTTGGTAGCAATGCCTTTAAATTGTTTAACTTGGGTCAAACGTTTCGGTAGTCTTCCACAAGCTTCCACACAATAAGTTGGGTGAATTTTGGCCCAGTCCTCCTGACAGAGTTGCAGTGTAACTAAATCAGGTTGCAGGCCTCCTTGCTCGCGCATGCTTTTTCAGTTCTGCCCACACATTTTCTATAGGATTGAGGTCAGGGCTCTGTGATGGCAACTCCAATACCTTGACTTTGTTGGCCTTAAGTCATTTTGCCCCAACTTTGGGAAGTATGCTTGGGGCCATTGTCAATTTCGAAGACCCGTTTGCGAATTGCTTTTAACTTCCTGACTGATGTCTTGAGATGTTGTTTCAATATATCCACATCATTTTCTTTCTCATGATGCCATCTATTTTGTGAAGTGCACTATATCCTCTGCTGCAAAGCACCCCCACAACATGATGCCACCCCTGTCCTTCAAGGTTGGGATGGTGTTCTTTGGATAGCAAACCTCCCCCTTTTTCCTCCAAACATAATGATGGTCATTATGGCCAAACAGTCTATTTTTGTTTCATCAGACCAGAGGACATTTGTCCTAAAAGTACAATCTTTGTCCCCATGTGCAGTTGCAAACCGTAGTCTAGCTTATTATGGCGGTTTTGGAGCAGTGGCTTCTTCCTTGCTGAGCGGCCTTTCAGGTTATGTCGATATTGGACTCGTTTTACTGTGGATGTAGATACTTTTGTACCTATTTCCTCCAGCATCTTCACAAGGTCCTTTGCTGTTATTCTGGGATTGATTTGCACTTTTCACACCATAGTGCGTAAATCTTTACCAGACAGAACGCATCTCCTTCCTGATCGGTATGACTGCTGCGTGGTCCCATAGCGTTTTTACGTGCGTACTATTGTTTGCACAGATGAACGTGGAACCTTCAGGCGTTTGGAAATTGCTCCCAATGAAGAACCATACTTGTGGAGGTCTCCAATTTTTTTCAGAGGTCTTGGATGATTTTTTTTGATTTTCCCATGATGTCAAGCAATGAGGCACTGAGTTTGAAGGTAGGCCTTGAAATAAATCCACAGGTACACCTCCAATTGACTCTATTTCTGTTTAAAGGCACAGTCAACTTGGTGTATGTAAACTTCTGACCTACTGGTTTGTGATACAGTTAATTAATTATAAGTTAAATAATCTGTCTGTAAACAATTGTTGGAAAAATGACTTGTATCATGCACAAAGTAGATAGTCCTAACCGTCTTACCAAAAACTATAGTATGTTAACAAGACATTTGTGGAGCAGTTGAAAAACGAGTTTTAATGACTCCAAGCAAATAGTTTTGTTTGTTGGTTCATAGCCAAACACGATCAGGTTAGTGCACTATTACTTTCTGTGATACACTGCATAAAAATAAAGGGAACACTAAAATAACACATCCTAGATCTGAATGAATGAAATATTCTGAATAAATACTTTTTCTTTTATAGTTGTATGTGCTGACAACAAAATCACACAAAAATTACCAGTGGAAATCAAATTTATCAACCCATGGAGGTCTGCATTTGGTGTCACACTCAAAATTAAAGTGGAAAACTGTCTGCGTTCCTGTCTGCTGAGAAATCACCCCACACCATGACTGACCCACCGCCAAACCGGTCATGCTGAGGATGTTGCAGGCAGCAGAACGTTCCCACGGCGTCTCCAGACTCTCTATCACGCCTATCACATGTGCCTGTAGTGTGAACCTGCTTTCATCTGTGAAGAGCACAGGGCACCAGTGGCGAATTTGCCAATCTTGGTGTTCTCTGGCAAAATGCTAAACGTCCTGCATGGTATTGGGCTGTAAGCACAACCCCCACCTGTGGAAGCCGGGCCCTCATACCACCCTCATGGAGTCTTTGCATTTGTGGCCTGCTGGAGGTCATTTTGCAGGGTTCTATGCAGTGCCCTCCGGCACAAAGGCGGAGGTAGCGGTCCTGCTGCTGGGTTGTTGCCCGGGTCTTCCTGATGTATCAATTGGCTCTGCTCTCCGGCTAGCGTCTCCATGCTCTGGGACACTACGCGCTGACAGGGCACATTGCTAAACTCTTCTGTGGCCGCCAGCCTCGGCATTGATGTGCCATCCTGGATGAGCGCTGCACTACCTGAGCCACTTGTGTGGGTTGTAGACTCCGTCTCATGCTACCACCAGAGTGAAAGCACCGCCAGCATTCAAAAGTGACCAAAACATCAGCCAGTGAAGCATAGGAACTGAGTAGCGGTCTGCGGTCCCCACTCCGCAGAACCACTTTATTGGGGGTGTCTTGGCTGAATTGCCTTATAATTTCCACCTGTTGTCTATTCCATTTGCACAACAGCATGTGACATGCTGTGTTGCTTCATAAGTGGACAGTTTGATTTCACAGAAGTGTGATTGACTTGGAGTTACATTGTGTTGTTTAACCTGTTGCGACGAGCAATCCCGTATCCGGGATCCTATTTATAGCCTCTAGCTCATTACCATAACGTTAGCGTTAACTATTCAGTGATAAATCGCACGTCAGATGAAATAAGCGTATCAGCTCACAAACATTAGACTTTTGTTAACAACACTGTCATCTCAGATTTTCAAAATATGCTTTTGAACCATAGCTAAACAAGCATTTGTGTAAGAGTATTGATAGCTAGCATAGCATTAAGCCTAGCATTCAGCATGCAACATTTTCACAAAAACAAGAAAAGCATTCAATCAATCATTTACCTTTGAAGAACTTCAGATGTTTTCAATGAGGAGACTCTCAGTTAGATAGCAAATGTTCAGTTTCCAAAGATTACTTGTGTAGGACAAATCGCTCCGTCCGGTCTCATCATGTTTGGGTAAGAGAAACCCAAAGCTTGAAAGTGGTCAGTACAAACGCAAACCTTTTTTCCCAGTTAACTCCATAATATCGACAGAAACATGGCAAATGTTGTTTAGAATCAATCCTCAGTGTGTTTTCACATATCTATCGATGATAAATCATTCGTGGTTTGGTTTCTCCTCTGGAGAAATGGAACGCATGGACCTGGAGATTACGCAATAATTTCGACGCAGGACACCGGGCGGACACCTGGTAAATGTAGTCTCTTATGGTCAATCTTCCAATGATATGCCTACAAATACGTCACAATGCTACAGACACCTTGGGGAAACGACAGAAAGTGCAGGCTCATTCCTGGCGCATTCACAGCCATATAAGTAGACATTGGAACACAGCGCCTTCAGAATCTGGGGCATTTCCTGTATGAAATTTCATCTTGGTTTCGCCTGTAGCATTAGTTCTGGGGCACTCACAGATAATATCTTTGCAGTTTTGGAAACGTCAGGATTTTTCTTTCCAAAGCTGTCAATCACATGCATAGTCGAGCATCTTTTCGTGACAAAATATCTTGTTTAAAACGGGAACGTTTTTATCCAAAAATTAAAAGAGCGCCCCCTATCTCGAAGAAGTTAAGTGTTCCCTTTCTTTTTTGAGCAGTGTAGTATATATTTCTGGATTAAGATAAGTATTTCTCAGATATAATTCTGCTTTTGGGATTGTGTTTGGAGGGCAAGTGAAAATCAAATTGCCATGTAGCTAATTAGTGTTGGCTAACCCAGAATTTGACAGAGAAATTTCAGTCTCCTGTTTTTAGCTCCTCATATGTGACCCGTTTCAGGAAACTAGGCGTATGTTGTGGGTCCCTACTTCACAGGAACACTCAACTCCCATTGCAAATGGCCGGTGTCAGAAAATCGTTGCCAGCAGCACAATTCGATTCACCAATGCTCTGGATAACATGAAAACAACCTAATCAGCTCTGCTAGGGCAAGAAAAATGGTCAGAGTGGGGTGTCTCTCATTATGTGTCTGGAAGTAACTAGCAAGCTAGCCAATGTTAGCCAGTTAGCTTGGGTTTTTGACTGCCATTGCTTTTGTGTGGTCAGAACATTCCGATCAACCCTACTCATCGGCCAGAGCGTCCAGTG
>NW_026277913.1:0-7624 GCF_023373465.1 Oncorhynchus keta | reverse complement strand
GCGTGGCTGTAGCTTGCTGTATAAAGCAGGCAGACGGTGAGTCAGCGTGGCTGTAGCTTGCTGTATAAAGCAGGCAGACGGTGGTCAGCGTGGCTGTAGCTTGCTGTATAAAGCAGACGAATGGGTGAGTCGATGTGGCTGTGGCTTGCTTTGTATAAAAGCAGGCAGACGGTGAGTCGCGTGGCTGTAACTTGCTGTATAAAGCAGGCAGACGGTGAGTCGTGTGGCTGTAGCTTGCTGTATAAAAACGGGCAGACGGTGAGTCGCGTGGCTTTGTAGCTTGCTGTATAAAGCAGGCAGACGGTGAGTCGCGTGGCTGTAACTTGCTGTATAAAGCCCAGGCCGAGCGGTATCCGCGTGGCTGGCTGTATAAAGCAGGCAGACGGTGAGTCGCGTGGCTGTAGCTTGCTGTATAAAGCAGGCAGATCGGTGGTCAGTGGCTGGCAACGCTGTATAAGCAGGCAGACGGTGAGTCGCGTGGCAGCTTGCTGTATAAAGCAGGCAGACGGTGAGTCGCGTGGCTGTATTTGCTGTATAAAGCAGGCAGATCGGTGATCACTGTAGCTTGCTGTATAAAGCAGGCAGACGGTGAGTCGCGTGGCTATGTATAAAGCAGGCAGACGGTGAGTCGCGTGGCTGTAGCTTGCTGTATAAAGCAGGCAGACGGTGAGTCAGCGTGGCTGTAGCTTGCTGTATAAAGCAGGCGGAACGGTGAGGTCGCGTGGCTGTAGCTTGCTGTATAAAGCAGGCAGACGGTGAGTCGCGTGGCTGTAGCTTGCTGTATAAAGCAGGCAGACGGTGAGTGGCTGGCCAACATGTATAAAGCAGGCAGACGGTGGTCGTGGCTGTGCTTGCTGTATAAAGCAGGCAGACGGTGAGTCGCGTGGCTGTAGCTTGCTGTATAAAGCAGGCAGACGGTGAGTCGTGGTGGCTGTAGCTTCTGCTTGCATAAAGCAGGCAGACGGTGAGTCGCGTGGCTGTAGCTTGCTGTATAAAGCAGGCAGACGGTGGAGTCGTGGCTGTAGCTTGCTGTATAAAGCAGGGGCAGATCTTGAGTCGCGATGGCTGTAGCTTGCTGCATAAAAACAGGCAGATCTGAGTCGCGTGGCTGTAGCCTGCTGTATAAAGCAGGCAGACGGTGAGTCGCGTGGCTGTAGCTTGCTGTATAAAGCAGGCAGACGGTGAGTCGCGTGGCTGTAAATGTTGCTAAAGCAGGCAGACGGTGAGTCGCGTGGCTGTAGTAATAAAGCAGGCAGACGGGGTGAGTCGCGTGGCTGTAGCTTGCTGTATAAAGCAGGCAGACGGTGAGTCGCGTGGCTGTAGCTTGCATATAAAGCAGGCAGACGGTGAGTCGCGTGGCTGTAGCTTGCTGTATAAAGCAGGCAGACGGTGAGTCGCGTGGCTGGCTAGCTTGCTGTATAAAGCAGGCAGATCGGTGAGTCGCGTGGCTGTAGCTTGCTGTATAAAGCAGGCAGACGGTGAGTCGCGTGGCTGTAGCTTGCTGTATAAAAGCAGGCAGACGGTGAGTCGCGTGGCTGTAGCTTGCTGTATAAAGCAGGCAGACGGTGAGTCGCGTGGCTGTGGCTTGCTGTATAAAGCAGGCAGACGGTGAGTCGCGTGGCTGTAGCTTGCTGTATAAAGCAGGCAGACGGTGAGTCGCGTGGCTGTAGCTTGCTGTATAAAGCAGGCAGACGGTGAGTCGCGTGGCTGTAGCTTGCTGTATAAAGCAGGCAGACGGTGAGTCGCGTGGCTGTAGCTTGCTGTATAAAGCAGGCAGACGGTGAGTCGCGTGGCTGTAGCTTGCTGTATAAAGCAGGCAGACGGTGAGTCGCGTGGCTGTAGCTTGCTGTATAAAGCAGGCAGACGGTGAGTCGCGTGGCTGTAGCTTGCTGTATAAAGCAGGCAGACGGTGAGTCGCGTGGCTGTAGCTTGCTGTATAAAGCAGGCAGACGGTGAGTCGCGTGGCTGTAGCTTGCTGTATAAAGCAGGCAGACGGTGAGTCGCGTGGCTGTAAAGCAGACAGACGGTTGCTGTATAAAGCAGGCAGACGGTGAGTCGCGTCGGGCTGTAGCTTGCTGTATAAAGCAGGCAGACGGTGAGTCGCGTGGCTGTAGCTTGCTGTATAAAGCAGGCAGACGGTGAGTCGCGTGGCTGTAGCTTGCTGTATAAAGCAGGCAGACGGTGAGTGGCTGTAGCTTGCTGTATAAAGCAGGCAGACGGTGAGTCGCGTGGCTGTAGCTTGCTGTATAAAGCAGGCAGACGGTGAGTCGCGTGGCTGTAGCTTGCTGTATAAAGCAGGCAGACGGTGAGTCGCGTGGCTGTAGCTTGCTGTATAAAGCAGGCAGACGGTGAGTCGCGTGGCTGTAGCTTGCTGTATAAAGCAGGCAGACGGTGAGTCGCGTGGCTGTAGCTTGCTGTATAAAGCAGGCAGACGGTGAGTCGCGTGGCTGTAGCTTGCTGTATAAAGCAGGCAGACGGTGAGTCGCGTGGCTGTAGCTTGCTGTATAAAGCAGGCAGACGGTGAGTCGCGTGGCTGTGAGTCTGCTGTATAAAGCAGGCAGACGGTGAGTCGCGTGGCTGTAGCTTGCTGTATAAAGCAGGCAGACGGTGAGTCGCGTGGCTGTAGCTTGCTGTATAAAGCAGGCAGACGGTGAGTCGCGTGGCTGTAGCTTGCTGTATAAAGCAGGCAGACGGTGAGTCGCGTGGCTGTAGCTTGCTGTATAAAGCAGGCAGACGGTGAGTCGTGGCTGTAGCTTGCTGTATAAAGCAGGCAGACGGTGAGTCGCGTGGCTGTAGCTTGCTGTATAAAGCAGGCAGACGGTGAGTCGCGTGGCTGTAGCTTGCTGTATAAAGCAGGCAGACGGTGAGTCGCGTGGCTGTAGCTTGCTGTATAAAGCAGGCAGACGGTGAGTCGCGTGGCTGTAGCTTGCTGTATAAAGCAGGCAGACGGTGAGTCGCGTGGCTGTAGCTTGCTGTATAAAGCAGGCAGACGGTGAGTCGCGTGGCTGTAGCTTGCTGTATAAAGCAGGCAGACGGTGAGTCGCGTGGCTGTAGCTTGCTGTATAAAGCAGGCAGACGGTGAGTCGCGTGGCTGTAGCTTGCTGTATAAAGCAGGCAGACGGTGAGTCGCGTGGCTGTAGCTTGCTGTATAAAGCAGGCAGACGGTGAGTCGCGTGGCTGTAGCTTGCTGTATAAAGCAGGCAGACGGTGAGTCGCGTGGCTGTAGTGCTGTATAAAGCAGGCAGACGGTGAGTCGCGTGGCTGTAGCTTGCTGTATAAAGCAGGCAGACGGTGAGTCGCGTGGCTGTAGCTTGCTGTATAAAGCAGGCAGACGGTGAGTCGCGTGGCTGTAGCTTGCTGTATAAAGCAGGCAGACGGTGAGTCGCGTGGCTGTAGCTTGCTGTATAAAGCAGGCAGACGGTGAGTCGCGTGGCTGTAGCTTGCTGTATAAAGCAGGCAGACGGTGAGTCGCGTGGCTGTAGCTTGCTGTATAAAGCAGGCAGACGGTGAGTCGCGTGGCTGTAGCTTGCTGTATAAAGCAGGCAGACGGTGAGTCGCGTGGCTGTAGCTTGCTGTATAAAGCAGGCAGACGGTGAGTCGCGTGGCTGTAGCTTGCTGTATAAAGCAGGCAGACGGTGAGTCGCGTGGCTGTAGCTTGCTGTATAAAGCAGGCAGACGGTGAGTCGCGTGGCTGTAGCTTGCTGTATAAAGCAGGCAGACGGTGAGTCGCGTGGCTGTAGCTTGCTGTATAAAGCAGGCAGACGGTGAGTCTGTAGCTTGCTGTATAAAGCAGGCAGACGGTGAGTCGCGTGGCTGCTGTATAAAGCAGGCAGACGGTGAGTCGCGTGGCTGTAGCTTGCTGTATAAAGCAGGCAGACGGTGGGTGAGTCAGGCGTGGCTGGCTGTAGCTTGCTGTATAAAGCAGGCAGACGGTGAGTCGCGTGGCTGTAGCTTGCTGTATAAAGCAGGCAGACGGTGAGTCGCGTGGCTGTAGCTTGCTGTATAAAGCAGGCAGACGGTGAGTCGCGTGGCTGTAGCTTGCTGTATAAAGCAGGCAGACGGTGAGTCGCGTGGCTGTAGCTTGCTGTATAAAGCAGGCAGACGGTGAGTCGCGTGGCTGTAGCTTGCTGTATAAAGCAGGCAGACGGTGAGTCGCGTGGCTGTAGCTTGCTGTATAAAGCAGGCAGACGGTGAGTCGCGTGGCTGTAGCTTGCTGTATAAAGCAGGCAGACGGCCATCCAAGTATTCCGTTATCGTTTGATTGAACGTTAGAATGACCTAAGAGACTCTGAGCGTGGTATAATTGTCGGTGCCGGTATCTCAGAAACCGCTGCACTACTGGGCTTTTCACACCCAACAGTATCTAGGTGTTTTTACGCAGGCAGAATGGTGTGACAAAAGCAAGTCGCGTGGCTGTAGATAAAACATATCCAGTCAGCAGACAGTTGTGTGGGTGAAAACAGCTCGTTGATTGCTGCTTGCTGTATGGAGTGAAAACAGCAGGCCAGGTGAGTCGTTGATGAGAAGTCGTGGCTGGCTTGTGAAAAGCAGGCTCGTTGATGGTGAGTCGTGTAGCTTGAAAACTCGTTGATGCAGGCAGAGAAGCTCGTTGATGAGAGAAGTCCTGTGGTGAAAAGCAGGCTCGTTGAGCTGAGAGAAGTCCTGTGGGTGATAAAGCAGGCAGACGGCCATCGTTGATGATTGAACGTTAGAATGACCTAAGACTCTGAGCTGTGGGTGAAAACAGCTCATTACTGGGGCTTGTATCTAGACGGAGAATGTGTGACAAAACAAAAACAGGGTGAAAACAGCTCGTTGATGAGCAGAAGTCCTGTGGGTGAAAACAGCTCGTTGATGAGAGAGTCTCGTTGATGGGTGAAAACAGCTCGTTGATGAGAGAAGTCCTGTGGGTGAAAACAGCTCGTTGATGAGAGAAGTCCTGTGGGTGAAAACGGCTCGTTGATGAGAGAAGTTGTGTGGGTGAAAACAGCTCGTTGATGAGAGAAGTTGTGTGGGTGAAAACAGCTCGTTGATGAGAGAAGTCGTGTGGGTGAAAACAGCTCGTTGATGAGAGAAGTCGTGTGGGTGAAAACAGCTCGTTGATGAGAGAAGTCGTGTGGGTGAAAACAGCTCGTTGATGAGAGAAGTCCTGTGGGTGAAAACGGCTCGTTGATGAGAGAAGTCCTGTGGGTGAAAACAGCTCGTTGATGAGAGAAGTCCTGTGGGTGAAAACAGCTCGTTGATGAGAGAAGTCGTGTGGGTGAAAACAGCTCGTTGATGAGAGAAGTCCTGTGGGTGAAAACGGCTCGTTGATGAGAGAAGTCCTGTGGGTGAAAACGGCTCGTTGATGAGAGAAGTCGTGTGGTGAAAACAGCTCGTTGATACAGAGAAGTCTGGGTGAACACAGCTCGTTGATGAGAGAAGTCCTGTGGGTGAAAACGGCTGGATTGAGCCTGTGGGTGCAGCAGAGAAGTCCTGTTCCTAAAAACAGCTCGTTGATGAGAGCGGCTCCTGTGGGTGAAACGTTGATGGACAACTGAGGAGAATGGCAAAACGTCACCTGGTGCCACAAATCCTGGTTCCATGCTGATGGCAGAGTCAGCATATGACCCCATCCTGCCTGGTGTCAACGGTACAGACTGCTGGTTCCATGCTGATGGCAGAGTCAGGATATGTACCCATCCTGCCTGGTGTCAACGGGGTACCTGACTGCTGGTTCCATGCTGATGGCAGAGTCAGGATATGACCCCATCCTGCCTGGTGTCAACGGTACAGGCTGCTGGTTCCATGCTGATGGCAGAGTCAGGATATGACCCCATCCTGCCTGGTGTCAACGGTACAGACTGCTGGTTCCATGCTGATGGCAGAGTCAGGATATGTACCCATCCTGCCTGGTGTCAACGGTACAGACTGCTGGTTCCATGCTGATGGCAGAGTCAGGATATGGACCCCATCCTGCCTGGTGTCAACGGTACAGGCTGCTGGTTCCATGCTGATGGCAGAGTCAGGATATGACCCCATCCTGCCTGGTGTCAACGGTACAGGCTGCTGGTTCCATGCTGATGGCAGAGTCAGGATATGACCCCATCCTGCCTGGTGTCAACGGTACAGGCTGCTGGTTCCATGCTGTGGAGAGTGTTTATGGCACACATAAGGTCCCTTGATACCAATTGAGCAACGTTTCCATCCCTGAACAAATCAGGCTGTTCTGGAGGCCAAAGGGGTGGCCGACCCGGTACTGGTCTGGAGGCAAAGGGGTGGCCGACCCGGTACTGGTCTGGAGGCCAAAGGGGTGGCCGACCCGGTACTGTTCTGGAGGCCAAAGGGGGGGCCGACCCGGTACTGGTCTGGAGGCCAAGGGGGGGCCGACCCGGTACTGGTCTGGAGGCCAAGGGGTGGCCGACCCGGTACTGGTCTGAGGCCAAGGTGGCCGAGGGGGTGGCCGAATCCCGGTACTGGTCTGGAGGCCAAGGGGGGCGACCAGTACTGTTCTGGAGGCCAAGGGGGGCGACCCGGTACTGGTCTGGAGGCCAAGGGGGGCGGACCCGGTACTGGTCTGGAGGCCAAGGGGGCGACCCGGTACTGTTCTGGAGGCCAAGGGGGGCCGACCCGGTACTGGTCTGGAGGCCAAGGGGGGCCGACCCGGTACTGTTCTGGAGGCCAAGGGGGCCGACCCGGTACTGGTCTGGAGGCCAAGGGGGCGACCGGTACTGGTCTGGAGGCCAAGGGGGGCCGACCCGGTACTGGTCTGGAGGCCAAGGGGGGCCGACCCGGTACTGGTCTGGAGGCCAAGGGGTGGCCGACCCCGGTACTGTTCTGGAGGCCAAGGGGTGGACCCACCCAGTACTAGATCCGGGTGTACCAAATAAACAGTGATATGTTGCTATTTATTAACTGAAAGGTTTACCAAGTGATACAGTTCATCAGGGCTATGCAGTCAGTGACCATACCCGGCAATAGTCTTTGACAGTTACCCATGGCTCACTTTACCCGGCACTCTTACCAGTGCTCTTTGACCAGGGACCCATAGGGCTCTAATAGGGCACTTTGACCAGGACCCATAGGGCTCTAATAGTGCTCTTTGTGGGACCCACGCGGGGCTCTAATAGTGATCTTTGACCAGGACCCATAGGGCTCTAATAGTGCTCTTTGACCAGGACCCATAGGGCTCTAATAGTGCTCTTTGACCAGGACCCATAGGGCTCTAATAGTGATCTTTGACCAGGACCCATAGGGCTCTAATAGCTCTTGACCAAGACCCATAGGGCTCTAATAGTGCTCTTTGACCAGGACCCATAGGGCTCTAATAGTGCTCTTTGACCAGGACCCATAGGACTCTAATAGTGCTCTTTGACCAGGACCCATAGGGCTCTCATAGTGCTCTTTGACCAGGACCCATAGGACTCTAATAGGGCTCTTTGACCATATCCATAGGGCTCTGTGAAAAGGGGTCTAAAGTAGTGCATTATATAGAGAATAGGGGGCCATTTGGGAGACTTAAACCTACTTCAATCTTCACTAAATATCTGAAGGGAGTGGATGAAGTATCACATTGTGGTTTTAATAGACAACATATCCGTGACCAGTATATGGATTAAGGTCCCTTCCTCACAACCATCTAGTG
>NW_026277912.1:0-933 GCF_023373465.1 Oncorhynchus keta | reverse complement strand
TTGATCAGGGAGTCGTACATATAGCTTCTATAAAGTGACCTTTGATCAGGGAGTCGTACATATAGCTTCTATAAAGTGACCTTTGATCAGGGAGTCGTACATATAGCTTCTATAAAGTGACCTTTGATCAGGGAGTCGTACATATAGCTTCTATAAAGTGACCTTTGATCAGGGAGTCGTACATATAGCTTCTATAAAGTGACCTTTGATCAGGGAGTCATACATATAGCTTCTATAAAGTGACCTTTGATCAGGGAGTCATACATATAGCGTCTATAAAGTGACCTTTGATCAGGGAGTCATCTATAAAGTGACCTTTGATCAGGGAGTCATACATATAGCGTCTATAAAGTGACCTTTGATCAGGGAGTCATACATATAGCTTCTATAAAGTGACCTTTGATCAGGAGTCACATACATATGACCTTTGATCAGGGAGTCGTCTATAAAGTGACCTTTGATCAGGGAGTCATACATATAGCGTCTATAAAGTGACCTTTGATCAGGGAGTCGTACATATAGCGTCTATAAAGTGACCTTTGATCAGGGAGTCGTACATATAGCTTCTATAAAGTGACCTTTGATCAGGGAGTCGTACATATAGCTTCTATAAAGTGACCTTTGATCAGGGAGTCGTACATATAGCTTCTATAAAGTGACCTTTGATCAGGGAGTCGTACATATAGCTTCTATAAAGTGACCTTTGATCAGGGAGTCGTACATATAGCTTCTATAAAGTGACCTTTGATCAGGGAGTCATACATATAGCGTCTATAAAGTGACCTTTGATCAGGGAGTCAGTCTATAAAGTGACCTTTGATCATACATATAGCGTCTATAAAGTGACCTTTGATCAGGGAGTCGTACATATAGCGTCTATAAAGTGACCTTTGATCAGGGAGTCATACATATAGCGTCTATAAAGTGACCTTT
>NW_026277911.1:0-541 GCF_023373465.1 Oncorhynchus keta | reverse complement strand
ATTTCTAGACTACATTATGTCCATCACACATCATCAACACAATCACAAATTATCATATTTATGAAGGTTAGTGTGTTTGTGAGCACAAAGCCCTCTTCAGTTCCTGGTTGATCTTGTTCAGAGAGGGATGTAGTAGTAATGTAGTTAAGACTATATCAGTCCTATAAAGGCCCGTCCACACCAAGGACAATAACTATAATGATAGCTATAACGATAAACTATTCATAAATATAAAACATTGGTGTGCATCTACACTAGATGACAGTTTATCATTTATTGTTGTACAGTTCACCTGTCAATCAACGGATCAAGGCTTAGGGATCCTCCTTCCTCTAATCTTCATGGACGAAGGCCATTTATTCTGTCTGCTATCTTCATCTGTGTCCTCAAATCTGCCCTTAATGGTGTCCTCATCTCTCCCCTTAGTGGTGTCCTCAGATCTTCCCTCAGTGGTGTCCTCAAATCTGCCCTTAATGGTGTCCTCATCCCTCCCCTTAATGGTGCCCTCACCTCTCTCCTTCATGGTGTCCTCACCTCTCTC